>NW_027523587.1:0-44861 GCF_052094955.1 Ictidomys tridecemlineatus
CTAAGCAGAGACTGGCGATAATCACTTTCATGGAAAGGGCCTGTCAAGCTTCCAAAAAACTTCGAATTGCCTGAAATCTCAGCATACACTTTTTCACCCAATCTTGATGAAACTTTCACGTAATGATCAGTACACCAATCCCACTTGGCTCACCAAATTTCGTTCTTCTAGGTTAAACCGTTCGTTGGCAGTAACCGGTTTCATTTTGAGGTTTCACTCTGTTTTCTCCTATACGGATACATGTATTTGGAAGTCTAAATCAAACACGGTGTGCTAGCTCTTTGAAACTTGACAGAATAAAGCAGTTTCAAGTTCTATCTCTATGGTTTGTTTGCTGTTGATGTAGCCCTAAGCAGAGACTGGCGAGAATCACTTTCATGGAAAGGGCCTGCCAAGCTTCCAAAAAACTACGAGTTGCCTGAAATCTCAGCACACACCTTTTCACCCAATCTTGATGAAACTTTCAGGTTATGATCAGTACACTAATCCTACTTGGCTCGCCAAATTTCGTTCTTCTTGGTTAAACCGTTCGTTGGTAGTAACCGGTTTTCATTTTGAAATTTCACTCTGTTTTCTCCTATAGGGATACATGTATTTGGAACTCTAAATCAACACGGTTTGTGCTAGCTCTTTGAAACTTGACACAATAAAGCAGTTTCAAGTTCTATCTCTATGTTTTGTTTGCTGTTGATGTAGCCCTAAGCAGAGACTGGCGAGAATCACTTTCATGGAAAGGGCCTGCCAAGCTTCCAAAAAACTACGAGTTGCCTGAAATCTCAGCACACACTTTTTCACCAATTTGATGAAACTTTCAGGTAAGGATCAGCACACCAATCCCACTTGGCTCGCCAAATTTCGTTCTTCTAGGTTAAACCGTTCCTTGGCAGTAACCGGTTTCATTTTGAGGTTTCACTCTGTTTTCTCCTATAGGGATACATGTATTTGGAACTCTAAATCAAACACGGTTTGTGCTAGCTCTTTCAAAGTTGACCCAATAAAGCCGTTTCAAGTTCTATCTCTATGGTTTGTTTGCTGTTGATGTAGCACTAAGCAGAGACTGGCGAGAATCACTTTCATGGAAAGGGCCTGCCAAGCTTCCAAAAAACTACGAGTTGCCTGGAATCTCAGCACACACTTTTTCACCCAATCTTGATGAAACGTTCAGGTAACGATCAGTACACCAATCCCACTCGGCTTGCCAAATTTCGTTCTTCTAGGTTAATCCGTTCGTTGGCAGTAACCAGTTTCATTTTGAGGTTTCACTCTGTTTTCTCCTATAGGGATACATGTATTTGGAACTCTAAATCAAACACGGTTTGTGCTAGCTCTTTGAAACTTGACACAATAAAGCAGTTTCAAGTTCTATCTCTATGGTTTGTTTGCTGTTGATGTAGCCCTAAGCAGAGACTGGCGAGAATCACTTTCATGGAAAGGGCCTGCCAAGCTTCCAAAAAACTACGAGTTGCCTGAAATCTCAGCACACACTTTTCACCCAATCTTGATGAAACTTTCAGGTAATGATCAGTACACCAATCCACTTGGCTCGCCAAATTTCCTTCTTCTAGTTTAAACCGTTCGTTGGCAGTAACCGGTTTCACTTTGAGATTTCACTCTGTTTTCTCCTATAGGGATACATGTATTTGGAACTCTAAATCAAACACGGTTTGTGCTAGCTCTTTGAAACTTGACACAATAAAGCAGTTTCAAGTTCTATCTCTATGTTTTGTTTGCTGTTGATGTAGCCCTAAGCAGAGACTGGCGAGAATCACTTTCATGGAAAGGGCCTGCCAAGCTTCCAAAAAACTACGAGTTGCCTGAAATCTCAGCACACACTTTTTCACCCAATCTTGATGAAACTTTCAGGTAATCATCAGTACACCAATCCCACTTGGCTCGCCAAATTTCGTTCTTCTAGGTTAAACCGTTCGTTGGCAGTAACCGGTTTCATTTTGAGATTTCACTCTGTTTTCTCCTATAGGGATACATGTATTTGGAACTCTAAATCAAACACGGTTTGTGCTAGCTCTTTGAAACTTGACACAATAAAGCAGTTTCAAGTTCTATCTCTATGGTTTGTTTGCTGTTGATGTAGCCCTAAGCAGAGACTGGCGAGAATCACTTTCATGGAAAGGGCCTGCCAAGCTTCCAAAAAACTACGAGTTGCCTGAAATCTCAGCACACACTTTTTCACCCAATCTTGATGAAACTTTCACGTAATGATCAGTACACCAATCCCACTTGGCTCGCCAAATTTCGTTCTTCTAGGTTAAACCGTTCGTTGCAGTAACCGGTTTCATTTTGAGGTTTCACTCTGTTTTCTCCTATAGGGATACATGTATTTGGAACTCTAAATCAAACACGGTTTGTGCTAGCTCTTTGAAACTTGACAGAATAAAGCAGTTTCAAGTTCTATCTCTATGGTTTTTTTGCTGTTGATGTAGCCCTAAGCAGAGACTGGCGAGAATCGCTTTCATGGAAAGGGCCTGCCAAGCTTCCAAAAAACTACGAGTTGCCTGAAATCTCAGCACACACTTTTTCACCCAATCTTGATGAAACTTTCAGGTAATGATCAGTACACCAATCCCACTTGGCTCGCCAAATTTCGTTCTTCTAGGTTAAACCGTTCGTTGGCAGTAACCGGTTTCATTTTGAGGTTTCACTCTGTTTTCTCCTATAGGGATACATATATTTGGAAGTCTAAATCAAACACGGTGTGCTAGCTCTTTGAAACTTGACAGAATAAAGCAGTTTCAAGTTCTATCTCTATGGTTTTTTTGCTGTTGATGTAGCCCTAAGCAGAGACTGGCGAGAATCGCTTTCATGGAAAGGGCCTGCCAAGCTTCCAAAAAACTACGAGTTGCCTGAAATCTCAGCACACACTTTTTCACCCAATCTTGATGAAACTTTCAGGTAATGATCAGTACACCAATCCCACTTGGCTCGCCAAATTTCGTTCTTCTAGGTTAAACCTTCGTTGGCAGTAACCGGTTTCATTTTGAGGTTTCACTCTGTTTTCTCCTATAGGGATACATATATTTGGAAGTCTAAATCAAACACGGTGTGCTAGCTCTTTGAAACTTGACAGAATAAAGCAGTTTCAAGTTCTATCTCTATGGTTTGTTTGCTGTTGATGTAGCCCTAAGCAGAGACTGGCGAGAATCACTTTCATGGAAAGGGCCTGCCAAGCTTCCAAAAAACAACGAGTTGCCTGAAATCTCAGCACACACTTTTTCACCCAATCTTGATGAAACTTTCACGTAATGATCAGTACACCAATCCCACTTGGCTCGCCAAATTTCGTTCTTCTAGGTTAAACCGTTCGTTGGCAGTAACCGGTTTCATTTTGAGGTTTCACTCTGTTTTCTCCTATAGGGATACATGTATTTGGAACTCTAAATCAAACACGGTTTGTGCTAGCTCTTTGAAACTTGACACAATAAAGCAGTTTCAAGTTCTATCTCTATGGTTTGTTTGCTGTTGATGTAGCCCTAAGCAGAGACTGGCGGAGATTCACTTTCATGGAAAGGCCTGCCAAGCTTCCAAAAAACTACGAGTTGCCTGAAATCTCAGGCACACACTTTTTCACCCAATCTTGATGAAACTTTCAGGTAATGATCAGTACACCAATCCCACTTGGCTCGCCAAATTTCGTTCTTCTAGGTTAAACCGTTCGTTGGCAGTAACCGGTTTCATTTTGAGATTTCACTCTGTTTTCTCCTATAGGGATACATGTATTTGGAACTCTAAATCAAACACGGTTTTTGCTAGCTCTTTGAAACTTGACACAATAAAGCAGTTTCAAGTTCTATCTCTATGGTTTGTTTGCTGTTGATGTAGCCCTAAGCAGAGACTGGCGAGAATCACTTTCATGGAAAGGGCCTGCCAAGCTTCCAAAAAACTACGAGTTGCCTGAAATCTCAGCACACACTTTTTCACCCAATCTTGATGAAACTTTCAGGGTAATGATCAGTACCCCATCTCACTTGGCTCGCCAAATTTCCTTCTTCTAGGTTAAACCGTTCGTTGGCAGTAACCGGTTTCATTTTGAGATTTCACTCTGTTTTCTCCTATAGGGATACATGTATTTGGAACTCTAAATCAAACACGGTTGTGCTAGCTCTTTGAAACTTGACACAATAAAGCAGTTTCAAGTTCTATCTCTATGGTTTGTTTGCTGTTGATGTAGCCCTAAGCCGAGACTGGCGAGAATCACTTTCATGGAAAGGGCCTGCCAAGCTTCCAAAAAACTACAAGTTGCCTGAAATCTCAGCAAACACTTTTTCACCCAATCTTGATGATAGTTTCAGGTAATGATCAGTACACCAATCCCACTTGGCTCGCCAAATTTCGTTCTTCTAGGTTAAACCGTTCGTTGGCAGTAACCGGTTTCATTTTGAGGTTTCACTCTGTTTTCTCCCATAGGGATACATGTATTTGGAACTCTAAATCAAACACGGTTTGTGCTAGCTCTTTGAAACTTGACACAATAAAGCAGTTTCAAGTTTTATCTCTATGGTTTGTTTGCTGTTGATGTATCCCTAAGCAGAGATGGCGAGAATCACTTTCATGGAAAGGGCCTGCCAAGCTTCCAAAAAACTACGAGTTGCCTGAAATCTCAGCACAAACTTTTTCACCCAATCTTGATGAAACTTTCACGTAATGATCTGTACACCAATCCCACTTGGCTCGCCAAATTTCGTTCTTCTAAGTTAAACCGTTCGTTGGCAGTAACCGGTTTCATTTTGAGATTTCACTCTTTTTTCTCCTATAGGGATACATGTATTTGGAACTCTAAATCAAACACGGTTTTTGCTAGCTCTTTGGAAACTTGACACAATAAAGCAGTTTCAAGTTCTATCTCTATGGTTTGTTTGCTGTTGATGTAGCCCTAAGCAGAGACTGGCGAGAATCACTTTCATGGAAAGGGCCTGCCAAGCTTCCAAAAAACTACGAGTTGCCTGAAATCTCAGCACACACTTTTTCACCCAATCTTGATGAAACTTTCAGGTAATGATCAGTACCCCAATCTCACTTGGCTCTCCAAATTTCGTTCTTCTAGGTTAAACCGTTCGTTGGCAGTAACCGGTTTCATTTTGAGATTTCACTCTGTTTTCTCCTATAGGGATACATGTATTTGGAACTCTAAATCAAACACGGTTTTGTGCTAGCTCTTTGAAACTTGACACAATAAAGCAGTTTCAAGTTCTATCTCTATGGTTTGTTTGCTGTTGATGTAGCCCTAAGCCGAGACTGGCGAGAATCACTTTCATGGAAAGGGCCTGCCAAGCTTCCAAAAAACTACAAGTTGCCTGAAATCTCAGCAAACACTTTTTCACCCAATCTTGATGATAGTTTCAGGTAATGATCAGTACACCAATCCCACTTGGCTCGCCAAATTTCGTTCTTCTAGGTTAAACCGTTCGTTGGCAGTAACCGGTTTCATTTTGAGGTTTCACTCTGTTTTCTCCCATAGGGATACATGTATTTGGAACTCTAAATCAAACACGGTTTGTGCTAGCTCTTTGAAACTTGACACAATAAAGCAGTTCAAGTTTTATCTCTATGGTTTGTTTGCTGTTGATGTATCCCTAAGCAGAGATGGCGAGAATCACTTTCATGGAAAGGCCTGCCAAGCTTCCAAAAAACTACGAGTTGCCTGAAATCTCAGCACAAACTTTTTCACCCAATCTTGATGAAACTTTCACGTAATGATCTGTACACCAATCCCACTTGGCTCGCCAAATTTCGTTCTTCTAAGTTAAACCGTTCGTTGGCAGTAACCGGTTTCATTTTGAGGTTTCACTCTGTTTTCTCCTATAGGGATACTTGTATTTGGAACTCTAAATCAAACACGGTTTGTGCTAGCTCTTTGAAACTTGACACAATAAAGCAGTTTCAAGTTCTATCTCTATGTTTTGTTTGCTGTTGATGTAGCCCTAAGCAGAGACTGGCGAGAATCACTTTCATGGAAAGGGCCTGCCAAGCTTCCAAAAAACTACGAGTTGCCTGAAATCTCAGCACACACTTTTTCACCCAATCTTGATGAAACTTTCACGTAATGATCAGTACACCAGTCCCACTTGGCTCACCAAATTTCGTTCTTCTAGGTTAAACCGTTCGTTGGCAGTAACCGGTTTCATTTTTGAGGTTTCCTCTGTTTTCTCCTATAGGGATACATGTATTTGGAACTCTAAATCAAACACGGTTGTGCTAGCTCTTTGAAACTTGACACAATAAAGCAGTTTCAAGTTCTATCTCTATGGTTTGTTTGCTGTTGATGTAGCCCTAAGCAGAGACTGGCGAGAATCACTTTCATGGAAAGGGCCTGCCAAGCTTCCAAAAAACTACGAGTTGCCTGAAATCTCAGCAAACACTTTTTCACCCAATCTTGATGAAACTTTCACGTAATGATCAGTACACCAATCCCACTTGGCTCGCCAAATTTCGTTCTTCTAGGTTAAACCGTTCGTTGGCAGTAACCGGTTTCATTTTGAGGTTTCACTCTGTTTTCTCCTATAGGGATACATGTATTTGGACCTCTAAATCAAACACGGTTTGTGCTAGCTCTTTGAAACTTGACACAATAAAGCAGTTTCAAGTTCTATCTCTATGGTTTGTTTGCTGTTGATGTAGCCCTAAGCAGAGACTGGCGAGAATCGCTTTCATGGAAAGGGCCTGCCAAGCTTCCAAAAAACTACGAGTTGCCTGAAATCTCAGCACACACTTTTTCACCCAATCTTGATGAAACTTTCAGGTTATGATCAGTACACCAATCCCACTTGGCTCGCCAAATTTCGTTCTTCTAGGTTAAACCGTTCCTTGGCATTAACCGGTTTCATTTTGAGGTTTCACTCTGTTTTCTCCCTATAGGGATACATGTATTTGGAACTCTAAATCAAACACGGTTTGTGCTAGCTCTTTGAAACTTGACACAATAAAGCAGTTTCAAGTTCTATCTCTATGTTTTGTTTGCTGTTGATGTAGCCCTAAGCAGAGACTGGCGAGAATCACTTTCATGGAAAGGGCCTGCCAAGCTTCCAAAAAACTACGAGTTGCCTGAAATCTCAGCACACACTTTTCACCCAATCTTGATGAAACTTTCAGGTAATCATCAGTACACCAATCCCACTTGGCTCGCCAAATTTCGTTCTTCTAGGTTAAACCGTTCGTTGGCAGTAACCGGTTTCATTTTGAGATTTCACTCTGTTTTCTCCTATAGGGATACATGTATTTGGAACTCTAAATCAAACACGGTTTGTGCTAGCTCTTTGAACTTGACACAATAAAGCAGTTTCAAGTTCTATCTCTATGGTTTGTTTGCTGTTGATGTAGCCCTAAGCAGAGACTGGCGAGAATCACTTTCATGGAAAGGGCCTGCCAAGCTTCCAAAAAACTACGAGTTGCCTGAAATCTCAGCACACACTTTTTCACCCCATCTTGATGAAACTTTCACGTAATGATCAGTACACCAATCCCACTTGGCTCGCCAAATTTCGTTCTTCTAGGTTAAACCGTTCGTTGGCAGTAACCGGTTTCATTTTGAGGTTTCACTCTGTTTTCTCCTATAGGGAAACATGTATTTGGAACTCTAAATCAAACACGGTTTGTGCTAGCTCTTTGAAACTTGACAGAATAAAGCAGTTTCAAGTTCTATCTCTATGGTTTTTTTGCTGTTGATGTAGCCCTAAGCAGAGACTGGCGAGAATCGCTTTCATGGAAAGGGCCTGCCAAGCTTCCAAAAAACTACGAGTTGCCTGAAATCTCAGCACACACTTTTTCACCCAATCTTGATGAAACTTTCAGGTAATGATCAGTACACCAATCCCACTTGGCTCGCCAAATTTCGTTCTTCTAAGTTAAACCGTTCGTTGGCAGTAACCGGTTTCATTTTGAGGTTTCACTCTGTTTCTCCTATAGGGATACTTGTATTTGGAACTCTAAATCAAACACGGTTTGTGCTAGCTCTTTGAAACTTGACACAATAAAGCAGTTTCAAGTTCTATCTCTATGTTTTGTTTGCTGTTGATGTAGCCCTAAGCAGAGACTGGCGAGAATCACTTTCCATGGAAAGGGCCTGCCAAGCTTCCAAAAAACTACGAGTTGCCTGAAATCTCAGCACACACTTTTCACCCAATCTTGATGAAACTTTCACGTAATGATCAGTACACAGTCCCACTTGGCTCACCAAATTTCGTTCTTCTAGGTTAAACCGTTCGTTTGGCAGTAACCGGTTTCATTTTGAGGTTTCCCTCTGTTTTCTCCTATAGGGATACATGTATTTGGAACTCTAAATCAAACACGGTTTGTGCTAGCTCTTTGAAACTTGACACAATAAAGCAGTTTCAAGTTCTATCTCTATGGTTTGTTTGCTGTTGATGTAGCCCTAAGCAGAGACTGGCGAGAATCACTTTCATGGAAAGGGCCTGCCAAGCTTCCAAAAAACTACGAGTTGCCTGAAATCTCAGCAAACACTTTTTCACCCAATCTTGATGAAACTTTCACTTAATGATCAGTACACCAATCCCACTTGGCTCGCCAAATTTCGTTCTTCTAGTTTAAACCGTTCGTTGGCAGTAACCGGTTTCATTTTGAGGTTTCACTCTGTTTTCTCCTATAGGGATACATGTATTTGGACCTCTAAATCAAACACGGTTTGTGCTAGCTCTTTGAAACTTGACACAATAAAGCAGTTTTCAAGTTCTATCTCTATGGTTTGTTTGCTGTTGATGTAGCCCTAAGCAGAGACTGGCGAGAATCGCTTTCATGGAAAGGGCCTGCCAAGCTTCCAAAAAACTACGAGTTGCCTGAAATCTCAGCACACACTTTTTCACCCAATCTTGATGAAACTTTCAGGTTATGATCAGTACACCAATCCCACTTGGCTCGCCAAATTTCGTTCTTCTAGGTTAAAACGTTCCTTGGCATTAACCGGTTTCATTTTGAGGTTTCACTCTGTTTTCTCCTATAGGGATACATGTATTTGGAACTCTAAATCAAACACGGTTTGTGCTAGCTCTTTGAAACTTGACACAATAAAGCAGTTTCAAGTTCTATCTCTATGGTTTGTTTGCTGTTGATGTAGCCCTAAGCAGAGACTGGCGAGAATCACTTTCATGGAAAGGGCCTGCCAAGCTTCCAAAAAACTACGAGTTGCCTGAAATCTCAGCAAACACTTTTTCACCCAATCTTGATGATAGTTTCAGGTAATGATCAGTACACCAATCCCACTTGGCTCGCCAAATTTCGTTCTTCTAGGTTAAACCATTCGTTTGGCAGTAACCGGTTTCATTTTGAGGTTTCACTCTGTTTTCTCCTATAGGGATACATGTATTTGGAACTCTAAATCAAACACGGTTTGTGCTAGCTCTTTGAAACTTGACACAATAAAGCAGTTTCAAGTTCTATCTCTATGGTTTGTTTGCTGTTGATGTAGCCCTAAGCAGAGACTGGCGAGAATCACTTTCATGGAAAAGGGCCTGCCAAGCTTCCAAAAAACTACGAGTTGCCTGAAATCTCAGCACACACTTTTTCACCCAATCTTGATGAAACTTTCACGTAATGATCAGTACACCAATCCCACTTGGCTCGCCAAATTTCGTTCTTCTAGGTTAAACCGTTCGTTGGCAGTTACCGGTTTCATTTTGAGGTTTCACTCTGTTTTCTCCTATAGGGATACATGTATTTGGAACTCTAAATCAAACTCGGTTTGTGCTAGCTCTTTGAAACTTGACACAATAAAGCAGTTTCAAGTTCTATCTCTATGGTTTGTTTGCTGTTGATGTAGCCCTAAGCAGAGACTGGCGAGAATCACTTTCATGGAAAGGGCCTGCCAAGCTTCCAAAAACTACGAGTTGCCTGAAATCTCAGCACACACTTTTTCACCCAATCTTGATGAAACTTTCAGGTAATGATCAGTACACCAATCCCACTTGGCTCGCCAAATTTCGTTCTTCTAGGTTAAACCGTTCGTTGGCAGTAACCGGTTTCATTTTGAGGTTTCACTCTGTTTTCTCCTATAGGGATACATGTATTTGGAACTCTAAATCAAACACGGTTTGTGCTAGCTCTTTGAAACTTGACACAATAAAGCAGTTTCAAGTTCTATCTCTATGGTTTGTTTGCTGTTGATGTAGCCCTAAGCAGAGACTGGCGAGAATCACTTTCATGGAAAGGGCCTGCCAAGCTTCCAAAAAACTATGAGTTGCCTGAAATTTCAGCACACACTTTTTTCACCCAATCTTGATGAAACTTTCAGGTAATGATCAGTACACCAATCCCACTTGGCTCGCCAAATTTCATTCTTCTAGGTTAAACCCTTCGTTGGCAGTACCGGTTTCATTTTGAGGTTTCACTCTGTTTTCTCCTATATGGATACATGTATTTGGAACTCTAAATCAAACACGGTTTGTGCTAGCTCTTTGAAACTTGACACCAATAAAGCAGTTTCAAGTTCGATCTCTATGGTTTGTTTGCTGTTGATGTAGCCCTAAGCAGAGACTGGCGAGAATCACTTTCATGGAAAGGGCCTGCCAAGCTTCCAAAAAACTACGAGTTGCCTGAAATCTCAGCACACACTTTTTCACCCAATCTTGATGAAACTTTCAGGTAATGATCAGTACACCAATCCCACTTGGCTCGCCAAATTTCGTTCTTCTAGGTTAAACCGTTCGTTGCCAGTAACCGGTTTCATTTTGAGATTTCACTCTGTTTTCTCCTATAGGGATACATGTATTTGGAACTCTAAATCAAACACGGTTTTGTGCTAGCTCTTTGAAACTTGACACAATAAAGCAGTTTCAAGTTCTATCTCTATGTCTTGTTTGCTGTTGATGTAGCCCTCAGCAGAGACTGGCGAGAATCACTTTCATGGAAACGGCCTGCCAAGCTTCCAAAAACTGCGAGTTGCCTGAAATCTCAGCACACACTTTTTCACCCAATCTTGATGAAACTTTCACGTAATGATCAGTACACCAATCCCACTTGGCTCACCAAATTTCGTTCTTCTAGGTTAAACCGTTCGTTGGCAGTAACCGGTTTCATTTTGAGGTTTCACTCTGTTTTCTCCTATAGGGATACATGTATTTGGAACTCTAAATCAAACACGGTTTGTGCTAGCTCTTTGAAACTTGACACAATAAAGCAGTTTCAAGTTCTATCTCTATGGTTTGTTTGCTGTTGATGTAGCCCTAAGCAGAGACTGGCGAGAATCACTTTCATGGAAAGGGCCTGCCAAGCTTCCAAAAAACTACGAGTTGCCTGAAATCTCAGCACACACTTTTTCACCCAATCTTGATGAAACTTTCAGGTAATGATCAGTACACCAATCCCACTTGGCTCGCCAAATTTCGTTCTTCTAGGTTAAACCCTTCGTTGGCAGTAACCGGTTTCATTTTGAGGTTTCACTCTGTTTTCTCCTATAGGGATACATGTATTTGGAAGTCTAAATCAAACACGGTTTGTGCTAGCTCTTTGAAACTTGACAGAATAAAGCAGTTTCAAGTTCTGTCTCTATGGTTTGTTTGCTGTTGATGTAGCCCTAAGCAGAGACTGGCGAGAATCACTTTCATGGAAAGGGCCTGCCAAGCTTCCAAAAAACTACGAGTTGCCTGAAATCTCAGCACACACTTTTTCACCCAATCTTGATGAAACTTTCAGGTAATGATCAGTACACCAATCCCACTTGGCTCGCCAAATTTCCTTCTTCTAGGTTAAACCGTTCGTTGGCAGTAACCGGTTTCATTTTGAGATTTCACTCTGTTTTCTCCTATAGGGATACATGTATTTGGAACTCTAAATAAAACACGGTTTGTGCTAGCTCTTTGAAACTTGACACAATAAAGCAGTTTCAAGTTCTATCTCTATGGTTTGTTTGCTGTTGATGTAGCCCTAAGCAGAGACTGGCGAGAATCACTTTCATGGAAAGGGCCTGCCAAGCTTCCAAAAAACTACGAGTTGCCTGAAATCTCAGCACACACTTTTTCACCCAATCTTGATGAAACTTTCAGGTTATGATCAGTACACCAATCCCACTTGGCTCGCCAAATTTCGTTCTTGTAGGTTAAACCGTTCGTTGGCAGTAACCGGTTTCATTTTGAGATTTCACTCTGTTTTCTCCTATAGGGATACATGTATTTGGAACTCTAAATCAAACACGGTTTGTGCTAGCTCTTTGAAATTTGACACAATAAAGCAGTTTCAAGTTCTATCTCTATGGTTTGTTTGCTGTTGATGTAGCCCTAAGCAGAGACTGGCGAGAATCACTTTCATGGAAAGGGCCTGCCAAGCTTCCAAAAACTGCGAGTTGCCTGAAATCTCAGCACACACTTTTTCACCCAATCTTGATGAAACTTTCACGTAATGATCAGTACACCAATCCCACTTGGCTCACCAAATTTCTTTCTTCTAGGTTAAACCGTTCGTTGGCAGTAACCGGTTTCATTTTGAGGTTTCACTCTGTTTTCTCCTATAGGGATACATGTATTTGGAACTCTAAATCAAACACGGTTTGTGCTAGCTCTTTGAAACTTGACACAATAAAGCAGTTTCAAGTTCTATCTCTATGGTTTGTTTGCTGTTGATGTAGCCCTAAGCAGAGACTGGCGAGGATCACTTTCATGGAAAGGGCCTGCCAAGCTTCCAAAAAACTACGAGTTGCCTGAAATCTCAGCACACACTTTTTCACCCAATCTTGATGAAACTTTCAGGTAATGATCAGTACACCAATCCCACTTGGCTCTCCAAATTTCGTTCTTCTAGGTTAAACCGTTCGTTGGCAGTAACCGGTTTCATTTTGAGGTTTCACTCTGTTTTCTCCTATAGGGATACATGTATTTGGAAGTCTAAATCAAACACGGTTTGTGCTAGCTCTTTGAAACTTGACAGAATAAAGAAGTTTCAAGTTCTGTCTCTATGGTTTGTTTGCTGTTGATGTAGCCCTAAGCAGAGACTGGCGAGAATCACTTTCATGGAAAGGGCCTGCCAAGCTTCCAAAAAACTACGAGTTGCCTGAAATCTCAGCACACACTTTTTCACCCAATCTTGATGAAACTTTCACGTAATGATCAGTACACCAATCCCACTTGGCTCGCCAAATTTCCTTCTTCTAGGTTAAACCGTTCGTTGGCAGTAACCGGTTTCATTTTGAGATTTCACTCTGTTTTCTCCTATAGGGATACATGTATTTGGAACTCTAAATCAAACACGGTTTGTGCTAGCTCTTTGAAACTTGACACAATAAAGCAGTTTCAAGTTCTATCTCTATGGTTTGTTTGCTGTTGATGTAGCCCTAAGCAGAGACTGGCGAGAATCACTTTCATGGAAAGGGCCTGCCAAGCTTCCAAAAAACTACGAGTTGCCTGAAATCTCAGCACACACTTTTTCACCCAATCTTGATGAAACTTTCAGGTTATGATCAGTACACCAATCCCACTTGGCTCTCCAAATTTCGTTCTTCTAGGTTAAACCGTTCGTTGGCAGTAACCGGTTTCATTTTGAGATTTCACTCTGTTTTCTCCTATAGGGATACATGTATTTGGAACTCTAAATCAAACACGGTTTGTGCTAGCTCTTTGAAATTTGACACAATAAAGCAGTTTCAAGTTCTATCTCTATGGTTTGTTTGCTGTTGATGTAGCCCTAAGCAGAGACTGGCGAGAATCACTTTCATGGAAAGGGCCTGCCAAGCTTCCAAAAAACTACTAGTTGCCTGAAATCTCAGCACACACTTTTTCACCCAATCTTGATGAAACTTTCACGTAATGATCAGTACACCAATCCTACTTGGCTCGCCAAATTTCGTTCTTCTAGGTTAAATCGTTCGTTGCCAGTAACCGGTTTCATTTTGAGGTTTCACTCTGTTTTCTCCTATAGGGATACATGTATTTGGAACTCTAAATCAAACTCGGTTTGTGCTAGCTCTTTGAAATTTGACACAATAAAGCAGTTTCAAGTTCTATCTCTATGGTTTGTTTGCTGTTGATGTAGCCCTAAGCAGAGACTGGCGAGAATCACTTTCATGGAAAGGGCCTGCCAAGCTTCCAAAAAACTACGAGTTGCCTGAAATCTCAGCACACACTTTTTCACCCAATCTTGATGAAACTTTCAGGTAATGATCAGTACACCAATCCCACTTGGCTCGCCAAATTTCGTTCTTCTAGGTTAAACCGTTCATTGGCAGTAACCGGTTTCATTTTGAGGTTTCACTCTGTTTTCTCCTATAGGGATACATGTATTTGGAACTCTAAATCAAACACGGTTTGTGCTAGCTCTTTGAAACTTGACACAATAAAGCACTTTCAAGTTCTATCTCTATGGTTTGTTTGCTGTTGATGTAGCCCTAAGCAGAGACTGGCGAGAATCACTTTCATGGAAAGGGCCTGCCAAGCTTCCAAAAAACTACGAGTTGCCTGAAATCTCAGCACACACTTTTTCACCCAATCTTGATGAAACTTTCACGTAATGATCAGTACACCAATCCCACTTGGCTCACCAAATTTCGTTCTTCTAGGTTAAACCGTTCGTTGGCAGTAACCGGTTTCATTTTGAGGTTTCACTCTGTTTTCTCCTATAGGGATACATGTATTTGGAACTCTAAATCAAACACGGTTTGTGCTAGCTCTTTGAAACTTGACACAATAAAGCAGTTTCAAGTTCTATCTCTATGGTTTGTTTGCTGTTGACGTAGCCCTAAGCAGAGACTGGCGAGGATCACTTTCATGGAAAGGGCCTGCCAAGCTTCCAAAAAACTACGAGTTGCCTGAAATCTCAGCACACACTTTTTCACCCAATCTTGATGAAACTTTCAGGTAATGATCAGTACACCAATCCCACTTGGCTCTCCAAATTTCGTTCTTCTAGGTTAAACCGTTCGTTGGCAGTAACAGGTTTCATTTTGAGGTTTCACTCTGTTTTCTCCTATAGGGATACATGTATTTGGAAGTCTAAATCAAACACGGTTTGTGCTAGCTCTTTGAAACTTGACACAATAAAGCAGTTTTAAGTTCTATCTCTATGGTTTGTTTGCTGTTGATGTAGCCCTAAGCCGAGACTGGCGAGAATCACTTTCATGGAAAGGGCCTGCCAAGCTTCCAAAAAACTACGAGTTGCCTGAAATCTCAGCAAACACTTTTTCACCCAATCTTGATGATAGTTTCAGGTAATGATCAGTACACCAATCCCACTTGGCTAGCCAAATTTCGTTCTTCTAGGTTAAACCGTTCGTTGGCAGTAACCGGTTTCATTTTGAGGTTTCACTCTGTTTTCTCCCATAGGGATACATGTATTTGGAACTCTAAATCAAACACGGTTTGTGCTAGCTCTTTGAAACTTGACACAATAAAGCAGTTTCAAGTTCTATCTCTATGGTTTGTTTGCTGTTGATGTAGCCCTAAGCAGAGACTGGCGAGAATCACTTTCATGGAAAGGGCCTGCCAAGCTTCCAAAAAACTACGAGTTGCCTGAAATCTCAGCACACACTTTTTCACCCAATCTTGATGAAACTTTCAGGTAATGATCAGTACACCAATCCCACTTGGCTCGCCAAATTTCGTTCTTCTAGGTTAAACCGTTCGTTGGCAGTAACCGGTTTCATTTTGAGGTTTCACTCTGTTTTCTCCTATAGGGATACATGTATTTGGAACTCTAAATCAAACACGGTTTGTGCTAGCTCTTTGAAACTTGACACAATAAAGCAGTTTCAAGTTCTATCTCTTTGGTTTGTTTGCTGTTGATGTAGCCCTAAGCAGAGACTGGCGAGAATCACTTTCATGGAAAGGGCCTGCCAAGCTTCCAAAAAACTACGAGTTGCCTGAAATCTCAGCAAACAGTTTTTCACCCAATCTTGATGAAACTTTCAGATAATGATCAGTACACCAATCCCACTTGGCTCGCCAAATTTCGTTCTTCTAGGTTAAACCATTCGTTGGCAGTAACCGGTTTCATTTTGAGGTTTCACTCTGTTTTCTCCTATAGGGATACATGTATTTGGAAGTCTAAATCAAACACGGTTTGTGCTAGCTCTTTGAAACTTGACAGAATAAAGCAGTTTCAAGTTCTATCTCTATTTTTTGTTTGCTGTTGATGTAGCCCTAAGCAGAGACTGGCGAGAATCACTTTCATGGAAAGGGCCTGCCAAGCTTCCAAAAAACTACGAGTTGCCTGAAATCTCAGCACACACTTTTTCACCCAATCTTGATGAAACTTTCAGGTAATGATCAGTACACCAATCCCACTTGGCTCGCCAAATTTCGTTCTTCTAGGTTAAACCGTTCGTTGGCAGTAACCGGTTTCATTTTGAGGTTTCACTCTGTTTTCTCCTATAGGGATACATGTATTTGGAACTCTAAATCAAACACGGTTTGTGCTAGCTCTTTGAAACTTGACACAATAAAGCAGTTTCAAGTTCTATCTCTATGGTTTGTTTGCTGTTTGTGTAGCCCTAAGCAGAGACTGGCGAGAATCACTTTCATGGAAAGGGCCTGCCAAGCTTCCAAAAAACTACTAGTTGCCTGAAATCTCAGCAAACACTTTTTCACCCAATCTTGATGAAACTTTCAGGTAATGATCAGTACACCAATCCCACTTGGCTCGCCAAATTTCGTTCTTCTAGGTTAAACCGTTCGTTGGCAGTAACCGGTTTCATTTTGAGGTTTCACTCTGTTTTCTCCTATAGGGATACATGTATTTGGAACTCTAAATCAAACACGGTTTGTGCTAGCTCTTTGAAACTTGACACAATAAAGCAGTTTCAAGTTCTATCTCTATGGTTTGTTTGCTGTTGATGTAGCCTGAAGAAGAGACTGGCGAGAATCACTTTCATGGAAAGGGCCTGCAAAGCTTCCAAAAAACTACGAGTTGCCTGAAATCTCAACACACACTTTTTCAACCAATCTTGATGATACTTTAAGGTAATGATCAGTACACCAATCCCACTTGGCTCGCCAAATTTCGTTCTTCTAGGTTAAACCGTTCGTTGGCAGTAACCGGTTTCATTTTGAGGTTTCACTCTGTTTTCTCCTATAGGGATACATGTATTTGGAACTCTAAATCAAACACGGTTTGTGCTACCCTCTTTTAAACTTGACACAATAAAGCAGTTTCATGTTCTATCTCTATGGGTTTGTTTGCTGTGATGTAGCCCTAAGCAGAGACTGGCGAAAATCACTTTCATGGAAAGGGCCTGCCAAGCTTCCAAAAAACTACGAGTTGCCTGAAATTTCAGCATACACTTTTTCACCCAATCTTGATGATACTTTCAGGTAATGATTAGTACACCAATTTCACCTGGCTCGCCAAATTTCGTTCTTCTAGGTTAAACCTTTCGTTGGCAGTAACCGCTTTCATTTTGAGGTTTCACTCTGTTTTCTCCTATAGGGATACATGTATTTGGAACTCTAAATCAAACACGGTTTGTGCTAGCTCTTTGAAACTTGACACAATAAAGCAGTTTCAAGTTCTATCTCTATGGTTTGTTTGCTGTTGATGTAGCCCTAAGCAGAAACTGGCGAGAATCACTTTCATGGAAAGGGCCTGCCAAGCTTCCAAAAAACTACGAGTTGCCTGAAATCTGAGCACACACTTTTTCACCCAATCTTGATGAAACTTTCAGGTTATGATCAGTACACCAATCCCACTTGGCTCGCCAAATTTCGTTCTTCTAGGTTAAACCCTTCGTTCGCAGTAACCGGTTTCATTTTGAGGTTTCACTCTGTTTTCTCCTATAGGGATACATGTATTTGGAACTCTAAATCAAACACGGTTTGTGATAGCTCTTTGAAACTTGACAGAATAAAGCAGTTTCAAGTTCTATCTCTATGGTTTGTTTGCTGTTGATGTAGCCCTAAGCAGAGACTGGCGAGAATCACTTTCCTGGAAAGGGCCTGCCAAGCTTCCAAAAAACTACGAGTTGCCTGAAATCTCAGCAAACACTTTTTCACCCAATCTTGATGAAACTTTCAGGTAATTATCAGTACACCAATCCCACTTGGCTCACCAAATTTCGTTCTTCTAGGTTAAACCGTTCGTTGGCAGTAACCGGTTCATTTTGAGGTTTCACTCTGTTTTCTCCTATAGGGATACATCTATTTGGAACTCTAAATCAAACACGGTTTGTGCTAGCTCTTTGAAACTTGACACAATAAAGCAGTTTCAAGTTCTATCTCTATGGTTTGTTTGCTGTTGATGTAGCCCTAAGCAGAGACTGGCGAGAATCACTTTCATGGAAAGGGCCTGCCAAGCTTCCAAAAAACTACGAGTTGCCTGAAATCTCAGCACACACTTTTTCACCCAATCTTGATGAAACTTTCAGGTAATGATCAGTACACCAATCCCACTTGGCTCGCCAAATTTCGTTCGTCTAGGTTAAACCGTTCGTTGGCAGTAGGTTTCATTTTGAGGTTTCACTCTGTTTTCTCCTATAGGGATACATGTATTTGGAACTCTAAATCAAACACGGTTTGTGCTAGCTCATTGAAACTTGACACAATAAAGCAGTTTCAAGTTCTATCTCTATGGTTTGTTTGCTGTTGATGTAGCCCTAAGCAGAGACTGGCAAGAATCACTTTCATGGAAAGGGCTTGCCAAACTTCCAAAAAACTCCGAGTTTCCTGAAATCTCAGCAAACACTTTTTCACCCAATCTTGATGAAACTTTCAGGTAATGATCAGTACACCAATCCCACTTGGCTCGCCAAATTTCGTTCTTCTAGGTTAAACCATTCGTTGGCCGAAACCGGTTTCATTTTGAGGTTTCACTCTGTTTTCTCCTATAGGGATACATGTATTTGGAACTCTAAATCAAACACGGTTTGTGCTAGCTCTTTGAAACTTGACACAATAAAGCAGTTTCAAGTTCTATCTCTATTTTTTGTTTGCTGTTGATGTAGCCCTAAGCAGAGACTGGCGAGAATCACTTTCATGGAAAGGGCCTGCCAAGCTTCCAAAAAACTACGAGTTGCCTGAAATCTCAGCAAACACTTTTTCACCAATATTGATGAAACTTTCAGGTAATGATCAGTACACCAATCCCACTTGGCTCGCCAAATTTCGTTATTCTAGGTTAAACCATTCGTTGTCCGAAACCGGTTTCATTTTGAGGTTTCACTCTGTTTTCTCCTATAGGGATACATGTATTTGGAACTCTAAATCAAACACGGTTTGTGCTAGCTCTTTGAAACTTGACACAATAAAGCAGTTTCAAGTTCTATCTCTATGGTTTGTTTGCTGTTGATGTAGCCCTAAGCAGATACTGGCGAGATTCACTTTCATGGAAAGGGCCTGCCAAGCTTCCAAAAAACTACGAGTTGCCTGAAACCTCAGCACACACTTTTTCACCCAATCTTGATGAAACTTTCACGTAATGATCAGTACACCAATCCCACTTGGCTCGCCAAATTTCGTTCTTCTAGGTTAAACCGTTCGGCGGCAGTAACCGGTTTCATTTTGAGGTTTCACTCTGTTTTCTCTTATAGGGATACATGTATTTGGAAGTCTAAATCAAACACGGTTTGTGCTAGCTCTTTGAAACTTGACAGAATAAAGCAGTTTCAAGTTCTATCTCTATGGTTTGTTTGCTGTTGATGTAGCCCTAAGCAGAGACTGGCGAGAATCACTTTAATGGAAAGGGCCTGCCAAGCTTCCAAAAAACTACGAGTTGCCTGAAATCTTAGCACACACTTTTTCACCCAATCTTGATGAAACTTTCAGTTAATGATCAGTACACCAATCCCACTTGGCTCACCAAATTTCGTTCTTCTAGGTTAAACCGTTCGTTGGCAGTAACCGGTTTCATTTTGAGATTTCACTCTGTTTTCTCCTATAGGGATACATGTATTTGGAACTCTAAATCAAACACGGTTTGTGCTAGCTCTTTGAAACTTGACACAATAAAGCAGTTTCAAGTTCTATCTCTATGGTTTGTTTGCTGTTGATGTAGCCCTAAGCAGAGACTGGCGAGAATCACTTTCATGGAAAGGGCCTGCCAAGCTTCCAAAAAACTACGAGTTGCCTGAAATCTCAGCACACACTTTTTCACCCAATCTTGATGAAACTTTCAGGTAATGATCAGTACACCAATCCCACTTGGCTCGCCATATTTCGTTCTTCTAGGTTAAACCGTTCGTTGGCAGTAACCGGTTTCATTTTGAGGTTTCACTCTGTTTTCTCCTATAGGGATCCATGTATTTGGAACTCTAAATCAAACTCGGTTTGTGCTAGCTCTTTGAAACTTGACACAATAAAGCAGTTTCAAGTTCTATCTCTATGGTTTGTTTGCTGTTGATGTAGCCCTAAGCAGAGACTGGCGAGAATCACTTTCATGGAAAGGGCCTGCCAAGCTTCCAAAAAACTACGAGTTGCCTGAAATCTCAGCAAACACTTTTTCACCCAATCTTGATGATACTTTCAGGTAATGATCAGTACACCAATCCCACTTGGCTCGCCAAATTTCGTTCTTCTAGGTTAAACCATTCATTGGCAGTAAGCGGTTTCATTTTGAGGTTTCATTCTGTTTTCTCCTATAGGGATACATGTATTTGGAACTCTAAATCAAACACGGTTTGTGCTAGCTCTTTGAAACTTGACACAATAAAGCAGTTTCAAGTTCTATCTCTATTTTTTGTTTGCTGTTGATGTAGCCCTAAGCAGAGACTGGCGAGAATCACTTTCATGGAATGGGCCTGCCAAGCTTCCAAAAAACTACGAGTTGCCTGAAATCTCAGCAAACACTTTTTCACCCAATCTTGATGAAACTTTCAGGTAATGATCAGTACACCAATCCCACTTGGCTCACCAAATTTCGTTCTTCTAGGTTAAACCGTTCGTTAGCAGTAACCGGTTTCATTTTGAGGTTTCACTCTGTTTTCTCCTATAGGGATACATGTATTTGGAAGTGGAAATCAAACACGGTTTGTGCTAGCTCTTTGAAACTTGACAGAATAAAGCAGTTTAAAGTTCTATCTCTATGGTTTGTTTGCTGTTGATGTAGCTCTAAGCAGAGACTGGCGAGAATCACTTTCATGGAAAGGGCCTGCCAAGCTTCCAAAAAACTACGAGTTGCCTGAAATCTCAGCACACACTTTTTCACCCAATCTTGATGAAACTTTCAGGTAATGATCAGTACACCAATCCCACTTGGCTCGCCAAATTTCGTTCTTCTAGGTTAAACCGTTCGTTGGCAGTAACCAGTTTCATGTTGAGATTTCACTCTGTTTTCTCCTATAGGGATACATGTATTTGGAACTCTAAATCAAACACGGTTTGTGCTAGCTCTTTGACACTTGACACAATAAAGCAGTTTCAAGTTCTATCTCTATGGTTTGTTTGCTGTTGATGTAGCCCTAAGCAGAGACTGGCGAGAATCACTTTCATGGAAAGGGCCTGCCAAGCTTCCAAAAAACTACGAGTTGCCTGAAATCTCAGCAAACACTTTTTCACCCAATCTTGATGAAACTTTCAGGTAATGATCAGTACACCAATCCCACTTGGCTCGCCAAATTTCGTTCTTCTAGGTTAAACCGTTCGTTGGCAGTAACCGGTTTCATTTTGAGGTTTCACTCTGTTTTCTCCTATAGGGATACATGTATTTGGAACTCTAAATCAAACACGGTTTGTGCTAGCTCTTTGAAACTTGACACAATAAAGCAGTTTCACGTTCTATCTCTATGGTTTGTTTGCTGTTGATGTAGCCCAAAGCAGAGACTGGCGAGAATCACTTTCATGGAAAGGGCCTGCCAAGCTTCCAAAAAACTACGAGTTGCCTGAAATCTCAGCACACACTTTTTCACCCAATCTTGATGAAACTTTCAGGTAATGATCAGTACACCAATCCCACTTGGCTCGCCAAATTTCGTTCTTCTAGGTTAAACCATTCATTGGCAGTATCCGGTTTCATTTTGAGGTTTCACTCTGTTTTCTCCTATAGGGATACATGTATTTGGAACTCTAAATCAAACACGGTTTGTGCTAGCTCTTTGAAACTTGACAGAATAAAGCAGTTTCAAGTTCTATCTCTATTTTTTGTTTGCTGTTGATGTAGCCCTAAGCAGAGACTGGCGAGAATCACTTTCATGGAAAGGGCCTGCCAAGCTTCCAAAAAACTACGAGTTGCCTGAAATCTCAGCAAACACTTTTTCACCCAATCTTGATGAAACTTTCAGGTAATGATCAGTACACCAACCCCACTTGGCTCGCCAAATTTCGTTCTTCTAGGTTAAACCGTTCGTTGGCAGTAACCGGTTTCATTTTGAGGTTTCACTCTGTTTTCTCCTATATGGATACATTTATTTGGAAGTCTAAATCAAACACGGTTTGTGCTAGCTCTTTGAAACTTGACAGAATAAAGCAGTTTCAAGTTCTATCTCTATGGTTTGTTTGCTGTTGATGTAGCCCTAAGCAGAGACTGGCGAGAATCACTTTCATGGAAAGGGCCTGCCAAGCTTCCAAAAAACTACGAGTTGCCTGAAATCTCAGCACACACTTTTTCACCCAATCTTGATGAAACTTTCAGGTAATGATCAGTACACCAATCCCACTTGGCTCGCCAAATTTCGTTCTTCTAGCTTAAACCGTTCGTTGGCAGTAACCAGTTTCATGTTGAGATTTCACTCTGTTTTCTCCTATAGGGATACATGTATTTGGAACTCTAAATCAAACACGGTTTGTGCTAGCTCTTTGACACTTGACACAATAAAGCAGTTTCAAGTTCTATCTCTATGGTTTGTTTGCTGTTGATGTAGCCCTAAGCAGAGACTGGCGAGAATCACTTTCATGGAAAGGGACTGATAAGCTTCCAAAAAACTACGAGTTGCCTGAAATCTCAGCAAACACTTTTTCACCCAATCTTGATGATAGTTTCAGGTAATGATCAGTACACCAATCCCACTTGGCTCGCCAAATTTCGTTCTTCTAGGTTAAACCGTTCGATTGCAGTAACCGGTTTCATTTTGAGGTTTCACTCTGTTTTCTCCTATAGGGATACATGTATTTGGAACTCTAAATCAAACACGGTTTGTGCTAGCTCTTTGAAACTTGACACAATAAAGCAGTTTCAAGTTCTATCTCTATGGTTTGTTTGCTGTTGATGTAGCCCTAAGCAGAGACTGGCGAGAATCACTTTCATGGAAAGGGCCTGCCAAGCTTCCAAAAAACTACGAGTTGCCTGAAATCTCAGCACACACATTTTCACCCAATCTTGATGAAACTTTCAGGTAATGATCAGTACACCAATCCCACTTGGCTCGAAAAATTTCGTTCTTCTAGGTTAAACCGTTCGTTGGCAGTAACCGGTTTCATTTTGAGGTTTCACTCTGTTTTCTCCTATAGGGATACATGTATTTGGAACTCTAAATCAAACACGGTTTGTGCTAGCTCTTTGAAGCTTGACACAATAAAGAAGTTTCAAGTTCTATCTCTATGGTTTGTTTGCTGTTGATGTAGCCCTAAGCAGAGACTGGCGAGAATCACTTTCATGGAAAGGGCCTGCCAAGCTTCCAAAAAACTACGAGTTGCCTGAAATCTCAGCACACACTTTTTCACCCAATCTTGATGAAACTTTCAGGTAATGATCAGTACACCAATCCCACTTGGCTCGCCAAATTTCGTTCTTCTAGATTAAACCATTCATTGGCAGTAACCGGTTTCATTTTGAGGTTTCACTCTGTTTTCTCCTATAGGGATACATGTATTTGGAACTCTAAATCAAACACGGTTTGTGCTAGCTCTTTGAAACTTGACAGAATAAAGCAGTTTCAAGTTCTAACTCTATTTTTTGTTTGCTGTTGATGTAGCCCTAAGCAGAGACTGGCGAGAATCACTTTCATGGAAAGGGCCTGCCAAGCTTCCAAAAAACTACGAGTTGCCTGAAATCTCAGCAAACACTTTTTCACCCAATCTTGATTAAACTTTCAGGTAATGATCAGTACACCAATCCCACTTGGCTCGCCAAATTTCGTTCTTCTAGGTTAAACCGTTCGTTGGCAGTAACCGGTTACATTTTGAGGTTTCACTCTGTTTTCTCCTATATGGATACATTTATTTGGAAGTCTAAATCAAACACGGTTTGTGCTAGCTCTTTGAAACTTGACAGAATAAAGCAGTTTCAAGTTCTATCTCTATGGTTTGTTTGCTGTTGATGTAGCCCTAAGCAGAGACTGGCGAGAATCACTTTCATGGAAAGGGCCTGCCAAGCTTCCAAAAAACTACGAGTTGCCTGAAATCTCAGCATACACTTTTTCACCCAATCTTGATGAAACTTTCAGGTAATGATCAGTACACCAATCCCACTTGGCTCGCCAAATTTCGTTCTTCTAGGTTAAACCGTTCGTTGGCAGTAACCAGTTTCATGTTGAGATTTCACTCTGTTTTCTCCTATAGGGATACATGTATTTGGAACTCTAAATCAAACACGGTTTGTGCTAGCTCTTTGACAGTTGACACAATAAAGCAGTTTCAAGTTCTATCTCTATGGTTTGTTTGCTGTTGATATAGCCCTAAGCAGAGACTGGCGAGAATCACTTTCATGGAAAGGGACTGATAAGCTTCCAAAAAACTACGAGTTGCCTGAAATCTCAGCAAACATTTTTTCACCCAATCTTGATGATAGTTTCAGGTAATGATCAGTACACCAATCCCACTTGGCTCGCCAAATTTCGTTCTTCTAGGTTAAACCGTTCGTTTGCAGTAACCGGTTTCATTTTGAGGTTTCACTCTGTTTTCTCCTATAGGGATACATGTATTTGGAACTCTAAATCAAACACGGTTTGTGCTAGCTCTTTGAAACTTGACACAATAAAGCAGTTTCAAGTTCTATCTCTATGGTTTGTTTGCTGTTGATGTAGCCCTAAGCAGAGACTGGCGAGAATCACTTTCATGGAAAGGGCCTGCCAAGCTTCCAAAAAACTACGAGTTGCCTGAAATCTCAGCACACTCTTTTTCACCCAATCTTGATGAAACTTTCAGGTAATGATCAGTACACCAATCCCACTTGGCTCGAAAAATTTCGTTCTTCTAGGTTAAACCGTTCGTTGGCAGTAACCGGTTTCATTTTGAGGTTTCACTCTGTTTTCTCCTATAGGGATACATGTATTTGGAACTCTAAATCAAACACGGTTTGTGCTAGCTCTTTGAAGCTTGACACAATAAAGAAGTTTCAAGTTCTATCTCTATGGTTTGTTTGCTGTTGATGTAGCCCTAAGCAGAGACTGGCGAGAATCACTTTCATGCAAAGGGCCTGCCAAGCTTCCAAAAAACTACGAGTTGCCTGAAATCTCAGCAAACACTTTTTCACCCAATCTTGATGAAACTTTCAGGTAATGATCAGTACACCAATCCCACTTGGCTCGCCAAATTTCGTTCTTCTAGGTTAAACCGTTCGTTGGCAGTAACCGGTTTCATTTTGAGGTTTCACTCTGTTTTCTCCTATAGGGATACATGTATTTGGAACTCTAAATCAAACACGGTTTGTGCTAACTCTTTGAAACTTGACACAATAAAGCACTTTCAAGTTCTATCTCTATGGTTTGTTTGCTGTTGATGTATCCCTAAGCAGAGACTGGCGAGAATCACTTTCATGGAAAGGGCCTGCCAAGCTTCCAAAAAACTACGAGTTTCCTGAAATCTCAGCAAACACTTTTTCACCCAATATTGATGAAACTTTCAGGTAATGATCAGTACACCAATCCCACTTGGCTCGCCAAATTTCGTTCTTCTAGGTTAAACCGTTCGTTGGCAGTAACCGGTTTCATTTTGAGGTTTCACTCTGTTTTCTCCTATAGGGATACATGTATTTGGAACTCTAAATCAAACACGGTTTGTGCTAGCTCTTTGAAACTTGACACAATAAAGCAGTTTCAAGTTCTATCTCTATGGTTTGTTTGCTGTTGATGTAGCCCTAAGCAGAGACTGGCGAGAATCACTTTCATTGAAAGGGCCTGCCAAGCTTCCAAAAAACTACGAGTTGCCTGAAATCTCAGCACACACTTTTTCACCCAATCTTGATGAAACTTTCAGGTAATGATCAGTACACCAATCCCACTTGGCTCGCCAAATTTCGTTCTTCTAGGTTAAACCGTTCGTTGGCAGTAACCGGTTTCATTTTGAGGTTTCACTCTGTTTTCTCCTATAGGGATACATGTATTTGGAAGTCTAAATCAAACACGGTTTGTGCTAGCTCTTTGAAACTTGACAGAATAAAGCAGTTTCAAGTTCTATCTCTATGGTTTGTTTGCTGTTGATGTAGCCCTAAGCAGAGACTGGCGAGAATCACTTTCATGGAAAGGGCCTGCCAAGCTTCCAAAAAACTACGAGTTGCCTGAAATCTCAGCACACCCTTTTTCACCCAATCTTGATGAAACTTTCAGGTAATGATCAGTACACCAATCCCACTTGGCTCGCCAAATTTCGTTCTTCTAGGTTAAACCGTTCGTTGGCAGTAACCAGTTTCATGTTGAGATTTCACTCTGTTTTCTCCTATAGGGATACATGTATTTGGAACTCTAAATCAAACACGGTTTGTGCTAGCTCTTTGAAACTTGACACAATAAAGCAGTTTCAAGTTCTATCTCTATTTTTTGTTTGCTGTTGATGTAGCCCTAAGCAGAGACTGGCGAGAATCACTTTCATGGAAAGGGCCTGCCAAGCTTCCAAAAACGTACGAGTTGCCTGAAATCTCAGCACACACTTTTTCACCCAATCTTGATGAAACTTTCAGGTAATGATCAGTACACCAATCCCACTTGGCTCGCCAAATTTCGTTCTTCTAGGTTAAACCATTCATTGGCAGTAACCGGTTTCATTTTGAGGTTTCATTCTGTTTTCTCCTATAGGGATACATGTATTTGGAACTCTAAATCAAACACGGTTTGTGCTAGCTCTTTGAAACTTGACACAATAAAGCAGTTTCAAGTTCTATCTCTATTTTTTGTTTGCTGTTGATGTAGCCCTAAGCAGAGACTGGCGAGAATCACTTTCATGGAATGGGCCTGCCAAGCTTCCAAAAAACTACGAGTTGCCTGAAATCTCAGCAAACACTTTTTCACCCAATCTTGATGAAACTTTCAGGTAATGATCAGTACACCAATCCCACTTGGCTCACCAAATTTCGTTCTTCTAGGTTAAACCGTTCATTAGCAGGAACCGGTTTCATTTTGAGGTTTCACTCTGTTTTCTCCTATAGGGATACATGTATTTGGAAGTCGAAATCAAACACGGTTTGTGCTAGCTCTTTGAAACTTGACAGAATAAAGCAGTTTAAAGTTCTATCTCTATGGTTTGTTTGCTGTTGATGTAGCTCTAAGCAGAGACTGGCGAGAATCACTTTCATGGAAAGGGCCTGCCAAGCTTCCAAAAAACTACGAGTTGCCTGAAATCTCAGCACACACTTTTTCACCCAATCTTGATGAATCTTTCAGGTAATGATCAGTACACCAATCCCACTTGGCTCGCCAAATTTCGTTCTTCTAGGTTAAACCGTTCGTTGGCAGTAACCAGTTTCATGTTGAGATTTCACTCTGTTTTCTCCTATAGGGATACATGTATTTGGAACTCTAAATCAAACACGGTTTGTGCTAGCTCTTTGACACTTGACACAATAAAGCAGTTTCAAGTTCTATCTCTATGGTTTGTTTGCTGTTGATGTAGCCCTAAGCAGAGACTGGCGAGAATCACTTTCATGGAAAGGGCCTGCCAAGCTTCCAAAAAACTACGAGTTGCCTGAAATCTCAGCAAACACTTTTTCACCCAATCTTGATGATAGTTTCAGGTAATGATCATTACACCAATCCCACTTGGCTCGCCAAATTTCGTTCTTCTAGGTTAAACCGTTCGTTGGCAGTAACCGGTTTCATTTTGAGGTTTCACTCTGTTTTCTCCTATAGGGATACATGTATTTGGAACTCTAAATCAAACACGGTTTGTGCTAGCTCTTTGAAACTTGACACAATAAAGCAGTTTCAAGTTCTATCTCTATGGTTTGTTTGCTGTTGATGTAGCCCAAAGCAGAGACTGGCGAGAATCACTTTCATGGAAAGGGCCTGCCAAGCTTCCAAAAAACTACGAGTTGCCTGAAATCTCAGCACACACTTTTTCACCCAATCTTGATGAAACTTTCAGGTAATGATCAGTACACCAATCCCACTTGGCTCGCCAAATTTCGTTCTTCTAGGTTAAACCATTCATTGGCAGTAACCGGTTTCATTTTGAGGTTTCACTCTGTTTTCTCCTATAGGGATACATGTATTTGGAACTCTAAATCAAACACGGTTTGTGCTAGCTCTTTGAAACTTGACACAATAAAGAAGTTTCAAGTTCTATCTCTATGGTTTGTTTGCTGTTGATGTAGCCCTAAGCAGAGACTGGCGAGAATCACTTTCATGGAAAGGGCCTGCCAAGCTTCCAAAAAACTACAAGTTGCCTGAAATCTCAGCAAACACTTTTTCACCCAATCTTGATGAAACTTTCAGGTAATGATCAGTACACCAATCCCACTTGGCTCGCCAAATTTCGTTCTTCTAGGTTAAACCGTTCGTTGGCAGTAACCGGTTTCATTTTGAGGTTTCACTCTGTTTTCTCCTATAGGGATACATGTATTTGGAACTCTAAATCAAACACGGTTTGTGCTAGCTCTTTGAAACTTGACACAATAAAGCAGTTTCATGTTCTATCTCTATGGTTTGTTTGCTGTTGATGTAACCCTAAGCAGAGACTGGCGAGAATCACTTTCATGGAAAGGGCCTGCCAAGCTTCCAAAATACTACGAGTTTCCTGAAATCTCAGCAAACACTTTTTCACCCAATCTTGATGAAACGTTCAGGTAATGATCAGTACACCAATCCCACTTGGCTCGCCAAATTTCCTTCTTCTAGGTTAAACCATTCATTGGCAGTAACCGGTTTCATTTTGAGGTTTCACTCTGTTTTCTCCTATAGGGATACATGTATTTGGAACTCTAAATCAAACACGGTTTGTGCTAGCTTTTTGAAACTTGACACAATAAAGCAGTTTCAAGTACTATCTCTTTGGTTTGTTTGCTGCTGATGTAGCCCTAAGCAGAGACTGGCGAGAATCACTTTCATGGAAAGGGCCTGCCAAGCTTCCAAAAAACTACGAGTTGCCTGAAATCTCAGCACACACTTTTTCACCCAATCTTGATGAAACTTTCAGGTAATGATCAGTACACCAATCCCACTTGGCTCGCCAAATTTCGTTCTTCTAGGTTAAACCGTTCGTTGGCAGTAACCAGTTTCATGTTGAGATTTCACTCTGTTTTCTCCTATAGGGATACGTGTATTTGGAACTCTAAATCAAACACGGTTTGTGCTAGCTCTTTGACACTTGACACAATAAAGCAGTTTCAAGTTCTATCTCTATGGTTTGTTTGCTGTTGATGTAGCCCTAAGCAGAGACTGGCGAGAATCACTTTCATGGAAAGGGCCTGCCAAGCTTCCAAAAAACTACGAGTTGCCTGAAATCTCAGCAAACACTTTTTCACCCAATCTTGATGATAGTTTCAGGTAATGATCAGTACACCAATCCCACTTGGCTCGCCAAATTTCGTTCTTCTAGGTTAAACCGTTCGTTGGCAGTAACCGGTTTCATTTTGAGGTTTCACTCTGTTTTCTCCTATAGGGATACATGTATTTGGAACTCTAAATCAAACACGGTTTGTGCTAGCTCTTTGAAACTTGACACAATAAAGCAGTTTCAAGTTCTATCTCTATGGTTTGTTTGCTGTTGATGTAGCCCTAAGCAGAGACTGGCGAGAATCACTTTCATGGAAAGGGCCTGCCAAGCTTCCAAAAAACTACGAGTTGCCTGAAATCTCAGCACACACTTTTTCACCCAATCTTGATGAACCTTTCAGGTAATGATCAGTACACCAATCCCACTTGGCTCGCCAAATTTCGTTCTTCTAGGTTAAACCGTTCGTTGGCAGTAACCGGTTTCATTTTGAGGTTTCACTCTGTTTTCTCCTATAGGGATACATGTATTTGGAACTCTAAATCAAACACGGTTTGTGCTAGCTCTTTGAAACTTGACACAATAAAGCAGTTTCAAGTTCTATCTCTATGGTTTGTTTGCTGTTGATGTAGCCCTAAGCAGAGACTGGCGAGAATCACTTTCATGGAAAGAGCCTGCCACGCTTCCAAAAAACTACGAGTTGCCTGAAATCTCAGCACACACTTTTTCACCCAATCTTGATGAAACTTTCAGGTAATGATCAGTACACCAATCCCACTTGGCTCACCAAATTTCGTTCTTCTAGGTTAAACCGTTCGTTGGCAGTAACCGGTTTCATTTTGAGGTTTCACTCTGTTTTCTCCTATAGGGATACATGTATTTGGAACTCTAAATCAAACACGGTTTGTGCTAGCTCTTTGAAACTTGACACAATAAAGCAGTTTCAAGTTCTATCTCTATGGTTTGTTTGCTGTTGATGTAGCCCTAAGCAGAGACTGGCGAGAATCACTTTCATGGAAAGGGCCTGCCAAGCTTCCAAATAACTACGAGTTGCCTGAAATCTCAGCACACACTTTTTCACCCAATCTTGATGAAACTTTCAGGTAATGATCAGTACACCAATCCCACTTGGCTTGCCAAATTTCGTTCTTCTAGGTTAAACCGTTCGTTGGCAGTAACCGGTTTCATTTTGAGGTTTCACTCTGTTTTCTCCTATAGGGATACATGTATTTGGAAGTCTAAATCAAACACAGTTTGTGCTAGCTCTTTGAAACTTGACAGAATAAAGCAGTTTCAAGTTCTATCTCTATGGTTTGTTTGCTGTTGATGTAGCCCTAATCAGAGACTGGCGAGAATCACTTTCATGGAAAGGGCCTGCCAAGCTTCCAAAAAACTACGAGTTGCCTGAAATCTCAGCACACACTTTTTCACCCAATCTTGATGAAACTTTCAGGTAATGATCAGTATACCAATCCCACTTGGCTCGCCAAATTTCGTTCTTCTAGGTTAAACCGTTCGTTGGCAGTAACCGGTTTCATTTTGAGGTTTCACTCTGTTTTCTCCTATAGGGATACATGTATTTGGAACTCTAAATCAAACACGGTTTGTGCTAGCTCTTTGAAACTTGACACAATAAAGCAGTTTCAGAGTTCTATCTCTATGGTTTGTTTGCTGTTAATGTAGCCCTAAGCAGAGACTGGCGAGAATCACTTTCATGGAAAGGGCTGCCAAGCTTCCAAAAAACTACGAGTTGCCTGAAATCTCAGCACACACTTTTTCACCCAATCTTGATGAAACTTTCAGGTAATGATCAGTACACCAAATCCCCACTTGGCTCTCCAAATTTCGTTCTTCTAGGTTAAACCATTTGTTGGCAGTAACCAGTTTCATTTTGAGGTTTCACTCTGTTTTTCAGTATAGGGATACATGTATTTGAAAGTCTAAATCAAACACGGGTTGTGCTAGCTCTTTGATACATGACACAATAAAGCAGTTTCAAGTTCTATCTCTATGGTTTGTTTGCTGTTGATGTAGCCCTAAGCAGAGACTGGCGAGAATCACTTTCATGGAAGGGGCCTGCTAAGCTTCCAAAAAACTACGAGTTTCCTGAAATCTCAGCAAACACTTTTTCACCCAATCTTGATGATACTTTAAGGTAATGATCAGTACACCAATCCCACTTGGCTCGCCAAATTTCGTTCTTCTAGGTTTAAACCCTTCGTTCGCAGTAACCGGTTTCATTTTGAGGTTTCACTCTGTTTTCTCCTATAGGGATACATGTATTTGGAACTCTAAATCAAACACGGTTTGTGCTAGCTCTTTGAAACTTGACACAATAAAGCAGTTTCAAGTTCTATCTCTATGGTTTGTTTGCTGTTGATGTAGCCCTAAGCAGAGACTGGCGAGAATCACTTTCATGGAAAGGGCCTGCCAAGCTTCCAAAAAACTAGGAGTTGCCTGAAATCTCAGCAAACACTTTTTCACCCAATCTTGATGAAACTTTCAGGTAATGATCAGTACACCAATCCCACCTTGGCTTGCCAAATTTCGTTCTTCTAGGTTAAACCGTTCGTTGGCAGTAACCGGTTTCATTTTGAGGTTTCACTCTGTTTTCTCCTAAAGGGATACATGTATTTGGAACTCTAAATCAAACACGTTTTTTGCTAGCATTTTGAAACTTGACACAATAAAGCAGTTTCAAGTTCTATCTCTATGGTTTGTTTGCTGTTGATTGTAGCCCTAAGCAGAGACTGGCGAGAATCACTTTCATGGAAAGGGCCTGCCAAGCTTCCAAAAAACTAGGAGTTGCCTGAAATCTCAGCACACACTTTTTCACCCAATCTTGATGAAACTTACAGGTAATGATCAGTACACCAATCCCACTTGGCTCGCCAATTTTTCGTTCTTCTAGGTTAAACCGTTCGGCGGCAGTAACCGGTTTCATTTTTGAGGTTTCACTCTGTTTTCTCCCTATAGTAATACTTGTATTTGGAACTCTAAATCAAACACGGTTTGTGCTAGCTCTTTGAAACTTGACACAATAAAGCAGTTTCAAGTTCTATCTCTATGGTTTGTTTGCTGTTGATGTAGCCCTAAGCAGAGACTGGGCGAGAATCACTTTCATGGAAAGGGCCTGCCAAGCTTCCAAAAAACTACGAGTTGCCTGAAATCTCAGCTAACAGTTTTTCACCCAATCTTGATGAAACTTTCAGGTAATGATCAGTACACCAATCCCACTTGGCTCACCAAATTTCGTTCTTCTAGGTTAAACTGTTCGTTGGCAGTAACCGGTTTCATTTTGAGGTTTCACTCTGTTTTCTCCTATAGGGATACATGTATTTGGAAGTCTAAATCAAACACGGTTTGTGCTAGCTCTTTGAAACTTGCTTGACACAATAAAGTAGTTTCAAGTTCTATCTCTATGGTTTGTTTGCTGTTGATGTAGCCCTAAGCAGAGACTGGCGAGAATCACTTTCATGGAAAGGGCCTGCCAAGCTTCCAAAAAACTACGAGTTGCCTGAAATCTCAGCACACACTTTTTCACCCAATCTTGATGAAACTTTCAGGTAATGATCAGTACACCAATCCCACTTGGCTCGGCAAATTTCGTTCTTCTAGGTTAAACCGTTCGTTGGCAGTAACCGGTTTCATTTTGAGGTTTCACTCTGTTTTCTCCTATAGGGATACATGTATTTGGAACTCTAAATCAAACACGGTTTGTGCTAGCTCTTTGAAACTTGACACAATAAAGCAGTTTCAAGTTCTATCTCTATGGTTTGTTTGCTGTTGATGTAGCCCTAAGCAGAGACTGGCGAGAATCACTTTCATGGAAGGGGCCTGCTAAGCTTCCAAAAAACTACGAGTTTCCTGAAATCTCAGCAAACACTTTTTCACCCAATCTTGATGATACTTTAAGGTAATGATCAGTACACCAATCCCACTTGGCTCGCCAAATTTCGTTCTTCTAGGTTAAACCCTTCGTTCGCAGTAACCGGTTTCATTTTGAGGTTTCACTCTGTTTTCTCCTATAGGGATACATGTATTTGGAACTCTAAATCAAACACGGTTTGTGCTAGCTCTTTGAAACTTGACACAATAAAACAGTTTCAAGTTCTTTCTCTATGGTTTGTTTGCTGTTGATGTAGCCCTAAGCAGAGACTGGCGAGAATCACTTTCATGGAAAGGGCCTGCCAAGCTTCCAAAAAACTACGAGTTGAATGAAATCTAAGCAAAAACTTTTTCACCCAATCTTGATGAAACTTTCAGGTAATGATCAGTACACCAATCCCACTTGGCTCGCCAAATTTCGTTCTTCTAGGTTAAATCCTTCGTTGGCCGTAAACGGTTTCATTTTGAGTTTTCACTCTGTTTTTCAGTATAGGGATACATGTATTTGAAAGTCTAAATCAAACAGGGTTTGTGCTAGCTCTTTGAAACTTGATACAATAAAGCAGTTTCAAGTTCTATCTCTATGGTTTGTTTGCTGTTGATGTAGCCCTAAGCAGAGACTGTCCAGAATCACTTTCAAGGAAAGGGCCTGCCAAGCTTCCAAAAAACTACGAGTTTCCTGAAATCTCAACACACACTTTTTCACACAATCTTGATGATACTTTAAGGTAATGATCAGTACACCAATCCCACTTGGCTCGCCAAATTTCGTTCTTCTAGGTTAAACCGTTCGTTGGGAGTAACCGGTTTCATTTTGAGGTTTCACTCTGTTTTCTCCTATAGGGATACATGTATTTGGAACTCTAAATCAAACACGGTTTGTGCTAGCTCTTTGAAACTTGACACAATAAAGCAGTTTCAAGTTCTATCTCTATGGTTTGTTTGCTGTTGATGTAGCCCTAAGCAGAGACTGGCGAGAATCACTTTCATGGAAAGGGCCTGCCAAGCTTCCAAAAAACTACAAGTTGCCTGAAATCTCAGCACACACTTTTTCACCCAATCTTGATGAAACTTTCAGGTAATGATCAGTACACCAATCCCACTTGGCTCGCCAAATTTCGTTCTTCTAGGTTAAACCGTTCGTTGGCAGTAACTGGTTTCATTTTGAGGTTTCACTCTGTTTTCTCCTATAGGGATACATGTATTTGGAACTCTAAATCAAACACGTTTTTTGCTAGTTATTTGAAACTTGACACAATAAAGCAGTTTCAAGTTCTATCTCTATGGTTTGTTTGCTGTTGATGTAGCCCTAAGCAGAGACTGGCGAGAATCACTTTCATGGAAAGGGCCTGCCAAGCTTCCAAAAAACTACGAGTTGCCTGAAATCTCAGCACACACTTTTTCACCCAATCTTGATGAAACTTTCAGGTAATGATCAGTACACCAATCCCACTTGGCTCGCCAATTTTCGTTCTTCTAGGTTAAACCGTTCGGCGGCAGTAACCGGTTTCATTTTGAGGTTTCACTCTGTTTTCTCCTATAGTAATACTTGTATTTGGAACTCTAAATCAAACACGGTTTGTGCTAGCTCTTTGAAACTTGACACAATAAAGCAGTTTCAAGTTCTATCTCTATGGTTTGTTTGCTGTTGATGTAGCCCTAAGCAGAGACTGGCGAGAATCACTTTCATGGAAAGGCCTGCCAAGCTTCCAAAAAACTACGAGTTGCCTGAAATCTCAGCAAACAGTTTTTCACCCAATCTTGATGAAACTTTCAGGTAATGATCAGTACACCAATCCCCCTTGGCTCGCCAAATTCGTTCTTCTAGGTTAAACTGTTCGTTGGCAGTAACCGGTTTCATTTTGAGGTTTCACTCTGTTTTCTCCTATAGTAATACTTGTATTTGGAACTCTAAATCAAACACGGTTTGTGCTAGCTCTTTGAAACTTGACACAATAAAGCAGTTTCAAGTTCTATCTCTATGGTTTGTTTGCTGTTGATGTAGCCCTAAGCAGAGACTTGCGAGAATCACTTTCATGGAAAGAGCCTGCCAAGCTTCCAAAAAACTACGAGTTGCCTGAAATCTCAGCACACACTTTTTCACCCAATTTGATGAAACTTTCAGGTAAGGATCAGTACACCAATCCCACTTGGCTCGCCAAATTTCGTTCTTCTAGGTTAAACCGTTCCTTGGCAGTAACCGGTTTCATTTTGAGGTTTCACTCTGTTTTCTCCTATAGGGATACATGTATTTGGAACTCTAAATCAAACACGGTTTGTGCTAGCTCTTTCAAAGTTGACCCAATAAAGCCGTTTCAAGTTCTATCTCTATGGTTTGTTTGCTGTTGATGTAGCACTAAGCAGAGACTGGCGAGAATCACTTTCATGGAAAGGGCCTGCCAAGCTTCCAAAAAACTACGAGTTGCCTGGAATCTCAGCACACACTTTTTCACCCAATCTTGATGAAACGTTCAGGTAACGATCAGTACTCCAATCCCACTCGGCTTGCCAAATTTCGTTCTTCTAGGTTAATCCGTTCGTTGGCAGTAACCAGTTTCATTTTGAGGTTTCACTCTGTTTTCTCCTATAGGGATACATGTATTTGGAACTCTAAATCAAACACGGTTTGTGCTAGCTCTTTGAAACTTGACACAATAAAGCAGTTTCAAGTTCTATCTCTATGGTTTGTTTGCTGTTGATGTAGCCCTAAGCAGAGACTGGCGAGAATCACTTTCATGGAAAGGGCCTGCCAAGCTTCCAAAAAACTAGGAGTTGCCTGAAATCTGAGCACACACTTTTTCACCCAATCTTGATGAAACTTTCAGGTAATGATCAGTACACCAATCCCACTTGGCTCGCCAAATTTCGTTCTTCTAGGTTAAACCGTTCGTTGGCAGTAACCGGTTTCATTTTGAGGTTTCACTCTGTTTTCTCCTATAGGGATACATGTATTTGGAAGTCTAAATCAAACACGGTTTGTGCTAGCTCTTTGAAACTTGACACAATAAAGCAGTTTCAAGTTCTATCTCTATGGTTTGTTTGCTGTTGATGTAGCCCTAAGCAGAGACTGGCGAGAATCACTTTCATGGAAAGGGCCTGCCAAGCTTCCAAAAAACTACGAGTTGCCTGAAATCTCAGCACACACTTTTTCACCCAATCTTGATGAAACTTTCAGGTAATGATCAGTACACCAATCCCACTTGGCTCGCCAAATTTCGTTCTTCTAGGTTAAACCGTTCGTTGGCAGTAACCGGTTTCATTTTGAGGTTTCACTCTGTTTTCTCCTATAGGGATACATGTATTTGGAACTCTAAATCAAACATGGTTTGTGCTAGCTCTTTGAAACTTGACACAATAAAGCAGTATCAAGTTCTATCTCTATGGTTTGTTTGCTGTTGATGTAGCCCTAAGCAGAGACTGGCGAGAATCACTTTCATGGAAAGGGCCTGCCAAGCTTCCAAAAAACTACGAGTTGCCTGAAATCTCAGCACACACTTTTTCACCCAATTTGATGAAACTTTCAGGTAAGGATCAGTACACCAATCCCACTTGGTTCGCCAAATTTCGTTCTTCTAGGTTAAACCGTTCGTTGGCAGTAACCGGTTTAATTTTGAGGTTTCACTCTGTTTTTCAATATAGGGATACATGTATTTGAAAGTCTAAATCAAACACGGTTTGTGCTAGCTCTTTGAACCTTGACACAATAAAGCAGTTTCAAGTTCTATCTCTATGGTTTGTTTGCTGTTGATGTAGCCCTAAGCAGAGACTGGCGAGAATCACTTTCATGGAAAGGGCCTGCCAAGCTTTTAAAAAACTACGAGTTGCCTGGAATCTCAGCACACACTTTTTCACCCAATCTTGATGAAACGTTCAGGTAACGATCAGTACACCAATCCCACTCGGCTTGCCAAATTTCGTTCTTCTAGGTTAATCCGTTCGTTGGCATTAACCAGTTTCATTTTGAGGTTTCACTCTGTTTTCTCCTATAGGGATACATGTATTTGGAACTCTAAATCAAACACGGTTTGTGCTAGCTCTTTGAAACTTGACACAATAAAGCAGTTTCAAGTTCTATCTCTATGGTTTGTTTGCTGTTGATGTAGCCCTAAGCAGAGACTGGCGAGAATCACTTTCATGGAAAGGGCCTGCCAAGCTTCCAAAAAACTAGGAGTTGCCTGAAATCTGAGCACACACTTTTTCACCCAATCTTGATGAAACTTTCAGGTAATGATCAGTACACCAATCCCACTTGGCTCGCCAAATTTCGTTCTTCTAGGTTAAACCGTTCGTTGGCAGTAACCGGTTTCATTTTGAGGTTTCACTCTGTTTTCTCCTATAGGGATACATGTATTTGGAAGTCTAAATCAAACACGGTTTGTGCTAGCTCTTTGAAACTTGACACAATAAAGCAGTTTCAAGTTCTATCTCTATGGTTTGTTTGCTGTTGATGTAGCCCTAAGCAGAGACTGGCGAGAATCACTTTCATGGAAAGGGCCTGCCAAGCTTCCAAAAAACTACGAGTTGCCTGAAATCTCAGCACACACTTTTTCACCCAATCTTGATGAAACTTTCAGGTAATGATCAGTACACCAATCCCACTTGGCTCGCCAAATTTCGTTCTTCTAGGTTAAACCGTTCGTTGGCAGTAACCGGTTTCATTTTGAGGTTTCACTCTGTTTTCTCCTATAGGGATACATGTATTTGGAACTCTAAATCAAACATGGTTTGTGCTAGCTCTTTGAAACTTGACACAATAAAGAAGTTTCAAGTTCTATCTCTATGGTTTGTTTGCTGTTGATGTAGCCCTAAGCAGAGACTGGCGAGAATCACTTTCATGGAAAGGGCCTGCCAAGCTTCCAAAAAACTACGAGTTGCCTGAAATCTCAGCACACACTTTTTCACCCAATTTGATGAAACTTTCAGGTAAGGATCAGGACACCAATCCCACTTGGTTCGCCAAATTTCGTTCTTCTAGGTTAAACCGTTCGTTGGCAGTAACCGGTTTAATTTTGAGGTTTCACTCTGTTTTTCAATATAGGGATACATGTATTTGAAAGTCTAAATCAAACACGGTTTGTGCTAGCTCTTTGAACCTTGACACAATAAAGCAGTTTCAAGTTCTATCTCTATGGTTTGTTTGCTGTTGATGTAGCCCTAAGCAGAGACTGGCGAGAATCACTTTCATGGAAAGGGCCTGCCAAGCTTTTAAAAAACTACGAGTTGCCTGACATCTCAGCAAAAACTTTTTCACCCAATCTTGATGAAACTTTCAGGTAATGATCAGTACACCAATCCCACTTGGCTCTCCAAATTTCGTTCTTCTAGGTTAAACCGTTCGTTGGCAGTATCCGGTTTCATTTTGAGGTTTCACTCTATTTTCTCCTATAGTAATACTTGTATTTGGAACTCTAAATCAAACACGGTTTGTGCTAGCTCTTTGAAACTTGACACAATAAAGCAGTTTCAAGTTCTATCTCTATGGTTTGTTTGCTGTTGATGTAGCCCTAAGCAGAGACTGGCGAGAATCACTTTCATGGAAAGGGCCTGCCAAGCTTCCAAAAAACTACGAGTTGCCTGAAATCTCAGCCAACACTTTTTCACCCAATCTTGATGAAACTTTCAGGTAATGATCAGTACACCAATCCCACTTGGCTCACCAAATTTCGTTCTTCTAGGTTAAACTGTTCGTTGGCAGTAACCCGTTTCATTTTGAGGTTTCACTCTGTTTTCTCCTATAGGGATACATGTATTTGGAAGTCTAAATCAAACACGATTTGTGCTAGCTCTTTGAAACTTGCTTGACACAATAAAGCAGTTTCAACTTCTATCTCTATGGTTTGTTTGCTGTTGATGTAGCCCTAAGCAGAGACTGGCGAGAATCACTTTCATGGAAAGGGCCTGCCAAGCTTCCAAAAAACTACGAGTTGCCTGGAATCTCAGCACACACTTTTTCACCCAATATTGATGAAACTTTCAGGTAACGATCAGTACACAAATCCCACTTGGCTCGCCAAATTTCGTTCTTCTAGGTTAATCCGTTCATTGGCAGTAACCAGTTTCATTTTGAGGTTTCACTCTGTTTTCTCCTATAGGGATACATGTATTTGGAACTCTAAATCAAACACGGTTTGTGCTAGCTCTTTGAAACTTGACACAATAAAGCAGTTTCAAGTTCTATCTCTATGGTTTGTTTGCTGTTGATGTAGCCCTAAGCAGAGACTGGCGAGAATCACTTTCATGGAAAGGGCCTGCCAAGCTTCCAAAAAACTACGAGTTGCCTGAAATCTCAGCACACACTTTTTCACCCAATCTTGATGAAACTTTCAGGTAATGATCAGTACACCAATCCCACTTGGCTCGCCAAATTTCGTTCTTCTAGGTTAAACCGTTCATTGGCAGTAACCGGTTTCATTTTGAGGTTTCACTCTGTTTTCTCCTATAGGGATACATGTATTTGGAACTCTAAATCAAACACGGTTTGTGCTAGCTCTTTGAAACTTCACACAATAAAGCAGTTTCAAGTTCTATCTCTATGGTTTGTTTGCTGTTGATGTAGCCCAAAGCAGAGACTGGCGAGAATCACTTTCATGGAAAGGGCCTGCCAAGCTTCCAAAAAACTACGAGTTGCCTGACATCTCAGCAAACACTTTTTCACCCAATCTTGATGAAACTTTCAGGTAATGATCAGTACGCCAATCCCACTTGGCTCGCCAAATTTCGTTCTTCTAGGTTAAACCGTTCGTTGGCAGTAACCGGTTTCATTTTGAGGTTTCACTCTGTTTTCTCCTAGAGGAATACATGTATTTGGAACTCTAAATCAAACACGGTTTGTGCTAGCTCTTTGAAACTTGCTTGACACAATAAAGCAGTTTCAAGTTCTATCTCTATGGTTTGTTTGCTGTTGATGTAGCCCTAAGCAGAGACTGGCGAGAATCACTTTCATGGAAAGGGCCTGCCAAGCTTCCAAAAAACTAAGAGTTGCCTGAAATCTCAGCACACACTTTTTCACCCAATCTTGATGAAACTTTCAGGTAATGATCAGTACACCAATCCCACTTGGCTCGCCAAATTTTGGTCTTCTAGGTTAAACCGTTCGTTGGCAGTAACCGGTTTCATTTTGAGGTTTCACTCTGTTTTCTCCTATAGGGATACATGTATTTGGAACTCTAAATCAAACACGGTTTGTGCTAGCTCTTTGAAACTTGACACAATAAAGCAGTTTCAAGTTCTATCTCTATGGTTTGTTTGCTGTTGATGTAGCCCTAAGCAGAGACTGGCGAGAATCACTTTCATGGAAAGGGCCTGCCAAGCTTCCAAAAAACTACGAGTTGCCTGAAATCTCAGCACACACTTTTTCACCCAATCTTGATGAAACTTTCAGGTAATGATCAGTACACCAATCACACTTGGCTCACCAAATTTCGTTCTTCTAGGTTAAACCGTTCGTTGGCAGTAACCGGATTCATTTTGAGGTTTCACTCTGTTTTTCAGTATCGGGATACATGTATTTGAAAGTCTAAATCAAACATGGTTTGTGCTAGCTCTTTGAAACTTGACACAATAAAGCAGTTTCAAGTTCTATCTCTATGGTTTGTTTGCTGTTGATGTAGCCCTAAGCAGAGACTGGCGAGAATCACTTTCATGGAAAGGGCCTGCCAAGCTTCCAAAAAACTACGAGTTGCCTGACATCTCAGCAAACACTTTTTCACCCAATCTTGATGAAACTTCCAGGTAATGATCAGTACACCAATCCCACTTGGCTCTCCAAATTTCGTTCTTCTAGTTTAAACCTTTCATTGGCAGTATCCGGTTTCATTTTGAGGTTTCACTCTGTTTTCTCCTATAGGGATACATGTATTTGGAACTCTAAATCAAACATGGTTTGTGCTAGCTCTTTGAAACTTGACAGAATAAAGCAGTTTCAAGTTCTATCTTTATGGTTTGTTTGCTGTTGATGTAGCCCTAAGCAGAGACTGGCGAGAATCACTTTCATGGAAAGGGCCTGCCAAGCTTCCAAAAAACTAAGAGTTGCCTGAAATCTCAGCAAACACTTTTTCACCCGATCTTGATGAAACTTTCAGGTAATGATCAGTACACCAATCCCACTTGGCTCGCCAAATTTCGTTCTTCTAGGTTAAACTGTTCGTTGGCAGTAACCGGTTTCATTTTGAGGTTTCACTCTGTTTTCTCCTATAGGGATACATGTATTTGGAAGTCTAAATCAAACACGGTTTGTGCTAGCTCTTTGAAACTTGCTTGACACAATAAAGTAGTTTCAAGTTCTATCTCTATGGTTTGTTTGCTGTTGATGTAGCCCTAAGCAGAGACTGGCGAGAATCACTTTCATGGAAAGGGCCTGCCAAGCTTCCAAAAAACTACGAGTTGCCTGAAATCTCAGCACACACTTTTTCACCCAATCTTGATGAAACTTTCAGGTAAGGATCAGTACACCAATCCCACTTGGTTCGCCAAATTTCGTTCTTCTAGGTTAAACCGTTCGTTGGCAGTAACCGGTTTAATTTTGAGGTTTCACTCTGTTTTTCAATATAGGGATACATGTATTTGAAAGTCTAAATCAAACACGGTTTGTGCTAGCTCTTTGAACCTTGACACAATAAAGCAGTTTCAAGTTCTATCTCTATGGTTTGTTTGCTGTTGATGTAGCCCTAAGCAGAGACTGGCGAGAATCACTTTCATGGAAAGGGCCTGCCAAGCTTTTAAAAAACTACGAGTTGCCTGACATCTCAGCAAAAACTTTTTCACCCAATCTTGATGAAACTTTCAGGTAATGATCAGTACACCAATCCCACTTGGCTCTCCAAATTTCGTTCTTCTAGGTTAAACCGTTCGTTGGCAGTATCCGGTTTCATTTTGAGGTTTCACTCTATTTTCTCCTATAGTAATACTTGTATTTGGAACTCTAAATCAAACACGGTTTGTGCTAGCTCTTTGAAACTTGACACAATAAAGCAGTTTCAAGTTCTATCTCTATGGTTTGTTTGCTGTGGATGTAGCCCTAAGCAGAGACTGGCGAGAATCACTTTCATGGAAAGGGCCTGCCAAGCTTCCAAAAAACTACGAGTTGCCTGAAATCTCAGCCAACACTTTTTCACCCAATCTTGATGAAACTTTCAGGTAATGATCAGTACACCAATCCCACTTGGCTCGCCAAATTTCGTTCTTCTAGGTTAAACTGTTCGTTGGCAGTAACCCGTTTCATTTTGAGGTTTCACTCTGTTTTCTCCTACAGGGATACATGTATTTGGAAGTCTAAATCAAACACGATTTGTGCTAGCTCTTTGAAACTTGCTTGACACAATAAAGCAGTTTCAACTTCTATCTCTATGGTTTGTTTGCTGTTGATGTAGCCCTAAGCAGAGACTGGCGAGAATCACTTTCATGGAAAGGGCCTGCCAAGCTTCCAAAAAACTACGAGTTGCCTGGAATCTCAGCACACACTTTTTCACCCAATATTGATGAAACTTTCAGGTAACGATCAGTACACAAATCCCACTTGGCTCGCCAAATTTCGTTCTTCTAGGTTAATCCGTTCGTTGGCAGTAACCAGTTTCATTTTGAGGTTTCACTCTGTTTTCTCCTATAGGGATACATGTATTTGGAACTCTAAATCAAACACGGTTTGTGCTAGCTCTTTGAAACTTGACACAATAAAGCAGTTTCAAGTTCTATCTCTATGGTTTGTTTGCTGTTGATGTAGCCCTAAGCAGAGACTGGCGAGAATCACTTTCATGGAAAGGGCCTGCCAAGCTTCCAAAAAACTACGAGTTGCCTGAAATCTCAGCACACACTTTTTCACCCAATCTTGATGAAACTTTCAGGTAATGATCAGTACACCAATCCCACTTGGCTCGCCAAATTTCGTTCTTCTAGGTTAAACCGTTCATTGGCAGTAACCGGTTTCATTTTGAGGTTTCACTCTGTTTTCTCCTATAGGGATACATGTATTTGGAACTCTAAATCAAACACGGTTTGTGCTAGCTCTTTGAAACTTCACACAATAAAGCAGTTTCAAGTTCTATCTCTATGGTTTGTTTGCTGTTGATGTAGCCCAAAGCAGAGACTGGCGAGAATCACTTTCATGGAAAGGGCCTGCCAAGCTTCCAAAAAACTACGAGTTGCCTGACATCTCAGCAAACACTTTTTCACCCAATCTTGATGAAACTTTCAGGTAATGATCAGTACGCCAATCCCACTTGGCTCGCCAAATTTCGTTCTTCTAGGTTAAACCGTTCGTTGGCAGTAACCGGTTTCATTTTGAGGTTTCACTCTGTTTTCTCCTAGAGGAATACATGTATTTGGAACTCTAAATCAAACACGGTTTGTGCTAGCTCTTTGAAACTTGCTTGACACAATAAAGCAGTTTCAAGTTCTATCTCTATGGTTTGTTTGCTGTTGATGTAGCCCTAAGCAGAGACTGGCGAGAATCACTTTCATGGAAAGGGCCTGCCAAGCTTCCAAAAAACTACGAGTTGCCTGAAATCTCAGCACACACTTTTTCACCCAATCTTGATGAAACTTTCAGGTAATGATCAGTACACCAATCCCACTTGGCTCGCCAAATTTTGGTCTTCTAGGTTAAACCGTTCGTTGGCAGTAACCGGTTTCATTTTGAGGTTTCACTCTGTTTTCTCCTATAGGGATACATGTATTTGGAACTCTAAATCAAACACGGTTTGTGCTAGCTCGTTGAAACTTGACACAATAAAGCAGTTTCAAGTTCTATCTCTATGGTTTGTTTGCTGTTGATGTATCCCTAAGCAGAGACTGGCGAGAATCACTTTCATGGAAAGGGCCTGCCAAGCTTCCAAAAAACTACGAGTTGCCTGAAATCTCAGCACACACTTTTTCACCCAATCTTGATGAAACTTTCAGGTAATGATCAGTACACCAATCCCACTTGGCTCGCCAAATTTCGTTCTTCTAGGTTAAACCGTTCGTTGGCAGTAACCGGTTTCATTTTGAGGTTTCACTCTGTTTTTCAGTATCGGGAAAAATGTATTTGAAAGTCTAAATCAAACATGGTTTGTGCTAGCTCTTTTAAACTTGACACAATAAAGCAGTTTCAAGTTCTATCTCTATGGTTTGTTTGCTGTTGATGTAGCCCTAAGCAGAGACTGGCGAGAATCACTTTCATGGAAAGGGCCTGCCAAGCTTCCAAAAAACTACGAGTTGCCTGACATCTCAGCAAACACTTTTTCACCTAATCTTGATGAAACTTCCAGGTAATGATCAGTACACCAATCCCACTTGGCTCTCCAAATTTCGTTCTTCTAGTTTAAACCGTTCATTGGCAGTATCCGGTTTCATTTTGAGGTTTCACTCTGTTTTCTCCTATAGGGATACATGTATTTGGAACTCTAAATCAAACATGGTTTGTGCTAGCTCTTTGAAACTTGACAGAATAAAGCAGTTTCAAGTTCTATCTTTATGGTTTGTTTGCTGTTGATGTAGCCCAAAGCAGAGACTGGCGAGAATCACTTTCATGGAAAGGGCCTGCCAAGCTTC